>NC_087549.1:147659344-147669911 GCF_036250125.1 Pseudopipra pipra | reverse complement strand
CAGCAAAACGCCCTTCATCCTGCCTGGCACTGGGTGGGAATTGGCAGGAAATCCGAGGTTTTAGGGGGGTTTTATTTTTGTAGGGTTGTCGGGCGGTGCAGTGAGAAGCCCGGGCGGCACTTTGGGAAATATGCGACTCGTGGTGGGGCAGAGCCCGACCCGGCCCGCCGGCTCCGGGGAAAGCCTGCCTGGGGCTGAGCGAGGGTCGTTGCTGGTTTTCCCCTTCCAAAATTGACGCGAGAGCCCAGTGAAGACCGGGCAGGGCTGGCCACATCGCCTGCGGCATGGCCAGCCTGGCCAGGGGAAGGAGGAGCAGCGATCTCTTCCCCTCTCCTCTATCCTCCTCCAGCAGCTCCAACACGCTGGCAAAGCTGCCTCAAAGGCTTCGCTCGGAAATAAAGTGATGCCTGGTGTGAGCTGGAGGGACATGGGGGCTGCCAGAGGGGCGCGGCGCTGTGCCCAGGCTGTGCCCACGGGGTAGCCTCGCTGCCAGACCTCCCCCGGCGGCACGGGCGGGGACTGTCTGGAAACGGGGGAATCGCTGAAAACCCGACGAAATTCGTGCATGCCAGCGTTTTGCAGGCAGCCACCCCGCTCTGGAAGGGCGAGAGGTGCAGTCCCTCCCTGGACTCCCACTACTCCTCTGGGCATTTTGGCTTCTCAGCACCTCGTGGTTGTTTTTTTTTCCCCGAGTGTGGGGAAAAGCTAGAAGGAGGGTTTGCTCGGGGGAACGGCACGAACGGCCCCGGAGCCTTCCCGCAGCCCGGCCCCGGCCGCAGAGCCTGCCCGCAGCCCGCCAGCGGGCGGGGGTCGGCCGCTCTCTCCCTCCCTCCTTCCCCGTACCGAGCTCACGGGTTATCATCCCGTTTCTAAACTTCTCAGTGTCAAAAGCGCCGAGCAAAAGGCAGGGTGTGTGGGGTCCGCTGCACCCGCACACTCACCTGTTTGCGAGACGGAAAATTTATATACATATTTTTAGTGACTAGTAGCATGGAATGAGCCTTGTTGAAACTACGCGGGGAGCATAAGGGAAAGAAATCTGGCTGGTGTGCGGAGAGGTGATATTTGTAGGCACCAGATCTGCGAGGGGAGGCTGAAGCAAAGAAGCAAACGAAGCCAAAATCGCATTTCCAAGCCACCTCTCCCGGTGACCCGCAGTGGTTCCCAAGGAAAAGCCCCTGCAAGCCGCGATGCCGCTGGCGAGTCGCCCGCAGACCGGCGAGCAAACGTACTGCTGGGGAATGTTTCTACAGAGATTGAACTCCCAGATAAAAATAACCTCGGAAAAAAAAAGAGACCATTCAGATTTTCTCGGTTCGGTATCAGATCACCCCTTCACTCCCCGCCGCCCCCCCGCTGCCTCTGCATACCTGAGGTGCTGGATTATTGTCAGAGGATAGGCAGATGCAGTAATTGTTTTGTACAGCTTTGTTTATCTCCTTCTTCGGAGTTTACCTCAGGAATTCTCTTCCCTGTCCTATGCAGGGTATAAATAATCCCGCAAAGGAGCGGGATAACGAATGGAAAGGCTAACGCGGTACCGGCAGTGAGTGGGCAGGTAATGCGCGGTTCAAGGAGGTTTGAAGTTTTTATCAGTAACTTGGGTCCGCCCGGGAGCGAAATATTTGAAGTGCAGCACCTTGAACACTTTTAATTATGGGGTAGTAGCAAAGCGAGAGCTTCCAAGTAATTAGAAAATACTTCTTGGGAGACAGGCTAATCGCTTTTCATGGGGCGCTTGAAGAAATTAACCTTTGGGTGCTTGTTTGAGCAAAACAACTTTGGATCAGCCACTGCTGGTCTTCGCCGGTGGACCTGACCCGCTGTGAAATACAAAGGAAATAGGGAGAAAGATTTAAAATTAGATAAAAATAAAATACCTTAAAAAGAAAAGGGGAAATAAAAAGAATAAGAAAAAGGAAAGCAAAAAAGAAAAGAAAAGGAGAGGAAGGACTCTCTGCCCCTTTCCCTCAAGGCGACGAGTGATGTCCGTCACCGCAGGGAAGCCACGTCCAAGTGAAAATGTCAATTAGGGGGAGAGCCGAGGGTCGCGATGCGGCGGACACCGGAGCCGAGCCACCACCTCCCAACCATGCTCGGCCCTTCGCGGGGCCGCGCAGCCCTTTTCCGTGCGCCCCGTCGGGGCGGTGGCACCGTGCGGGCCCCGGGGAGGGATAACGGGCCGGCTGCGAGGGGAGGAACGGCGCCCGCATCCTCGCTCCTCTCTCGCGCGCCCCGCCGAGGATCCGTGCCCCCCAACCTGTTCAGCCCCCTCTCGACCCTTCGGCCATGCAGCCGTACTTGGCTCCCTAATTTTGTTTCAGGGTATTTATCCCTAAAGACAACAAGCAAAGCAGCAGCGGCAGCTTTCCCCTTCTAAAGAAGCGGGGGCTTTGGAGGGGTCCGGAGGTAGACAGGCCAGCGTTTTGGGGGGGAGCACAGCGCCGCAATGCCATTTGGGGAGCAGTCAGGGCAGATCAAAGGCTCCTGTCCGGCTGCGGGAAGGACGAGTCAATTACCGCCGAACCGCGCGGCGGGGAAGGGACGGGCCCCCCCGGGCAGCCCGCGGGCACCGGGCCGGGCCTGTTCCGCCCCCACAACTCCCCCCCCCGGACCCCTTTGTATCGCCTCCGCTCGCTTAATATTATTTATGCGTTTCTGCAAGGAATTGTGGGATGCCGGCCCCCCTCCCCCGGTAAACACCGGGGCAATTAAACCCCCGATAACTCATCTCTGGGAAAGGAGTACGGGGGGGACACAGGGGCCGGGGCGGGGGGGTTGCTGCGGTGCGCGCCCCGCGCGGGGGCACCCGCATCTCCCCCCCCGCGCATCCCCGCGGCGGCCGGGCCCGTCCGTGGGAGGGGCGTGGGCGCTGTCACTTACCGGGGCGCCCCGCACCACGTGTGCGCTCGCCCGGGCTACCATTGGCCCGAGGCACGTGTCGGAGCGCCCGGGCCGGCGACGTCAGCGGCGGGGGCCCCGTTAAAACCTAAAAGGACAACAACCCGAGTGGAAGTGCCCGGGCGCGGCGGCGGCGGCCGCCGGGGCGTAGCGCGGCGCAGGGAGGGCGGCAGGGCAGGGCGGGACGCCCCCCCCCCCCCCTCCCCACCCGCGGCGGCCCCCGCATGTGCGGGCGCGGGGTGGCGCGGGGCGGCGCGGGGCGAGGCGCTGCCGGCCGGAGCCCCGCGGGGCGCCCCTCACCGCCCTGCCCTCCGCGGGACACCGGCTGCTGAGAGCCCGCCTACACCCCGCCCCGACACCGGCGCTTCGTTTTTTTTTCTTTGCGCACCCCCATCCCCCCCACTACCACCCCACCACCACCAACCCCCTTCCGCCCCCCAATTATTATTATTTTTATTACCACTAATTTTTTTTCCTCCGCGGATGAGGCGCGGCGGCGGCGGCAGCGGCGGCCGGGGGAGCAGGCGGCAGCGCGCCGCGGGACCGAGCGGCTGAGCGGCGGCGGGAGGCGGCGGAGCGGCGGCGGGAGGACCGGAGCCTCCTCTCTGTGTTTTCATTTTTTGGCAAAGTTGGAAGTGGTGGAGGTTCGGCTGCTGGCTTGGGGAGGGGATCTCCCTGCATTTGTCTCTTTTTTTTTAATTTTTTTTTTTAATGACTCTTAATTTTTAATTTTTTTTTTTTTTTTTTTTGCGAACTCTGGATTTTGAATGCCCGGCGAAGCCAGGAGAAACGAAAGCAAATAGACACCTGTGCGTGCGTTGTATATAGACATATATATAAAAATATATATATTAAAAAAATTAAATAAAAAACAACCGACAGCAGGAGCAACAACAGAGACAGCGCTCGGCAGCTCCCGGCCGGCGGCGGGCGGGCAGCGGAGCCGTCGGCGGGGCGGCCGCGCAGCATGGAGGAGGGCGGCCGGAGCCCCCGGGAGGAGGCGGCCGAGCCGCAGGAGTCCGGCGGCGACGCGGAGCCCGGCGGCGGCGGGCGGCGGGGGCTGCTGCTCCCCCCCGGTGACCCCCCGCACCCCCACCCGCACCCGCATCGCATCACCAACTTCTTCATCGACAACATCCTGCGGCCCGAGTTCGGGCGAAGGAAGGAGGTGGGCGGCCCCGGCGCGGAGCCCCGGCGGCCCGGCGCGGAGAGCCGCCGCAGCCCCGCCGCGGCGCCGGCCCCCGGGGCTGCGCTGCCCGGCGGCGGGGCGGGCTCGCCGGGCCGGGGGGGAGGGCGGCCCCGCCGGGCTGGCCCTGCACGGCGCCGCCAAGAAGGGGGGCGACCCCGCGGCGCTGGAGGCGGCCCTGAAGGCGCGGGGGCTGAGCGGCGGCGACCTGTCGGTGAGCTCGGACTCGGATAGCTCCCAGGCCAGCTCCAACGCCGGGAACCAGCCTATGCTGTGGCCCGCCTGGGTGTACTGCACGCGGTACTCGGACCGGCCCTCCTCAGGTAAGCGCTGCCCCGTCGCGGCCCCGCTCCCCCACCGCTGTATCACCCTCCCCGGGCTCCTCGGGCCGCCTCCGCCCGCCCTCGCGGCCGGGAAGCGGCGTGGAAAAGACCCCGCTCCCCTTTCCCGCTCCGTCTTCTTATTTTCTTTTTTCTTCTTTTTTTTTTTTTTTTTTTTTTTTTTTTTGTTCTGGAGGGGAGTGGGTGGGGGAAGGAGTTGCTTAAAATGACCTGAAAATGCGGGGAGAAGAAGGGGTGGCCGGGGGTGCGCGGAGCCGGAGGGACGAGGAGGGAACGGGGGTCCCTCCCTTCCCGCCGCCGCAGCGGAGCTGGGGCCGCCTGGGCTCGGGGCATTTCTCACCAACTGCCGAGTTTTATCAAAGAGGGAGGAAAAAATTCTGGCTTTGGGTTCCCCGCTTATCCTCCCGGAGAGCTCTCCTCCCCGCCGGGAACCTCTCCCCCTCCCGCGCTGTGTTTTGGAAAGGGGAGAGGGCATTTCCACAGGCCTCGCCTTGTTTTGATTAGTCTTTTTTCGCCAAAAACAAGCCGCGGTCGTTTATTTCTCTAAAAGAGGCCTCGGAGCGGCCGCCGTTTCATTTCTTTCTTTTAATTTCCCTCCATGTGCTGTGGGTCAGCTCTGTGGGGGCCGGGGGACGTTCCTAAGAACCAAGGAACTTCTTTGGCAAGGGCTTGGGCAGAACCTCTTGAAATTATCGTAAAAAAAAAAAAAATAAAAGAAAGAAAATTTTAAAAAATAAAGCCAGGGGGTAAAATGTCCTTCTGCTACCGCGGGGACAGCAGGGCTGGTTCTGGCAGATCGGTAAAACCCTGTTTAAAAAGAAGTAGAAAGCGCTGGGGGAAGGCATGGGAAACACCAGACAGGAGATCTGCTCCCAGGGAAAAGAAAAAAAAAAATATGGATCTTTCTCTTACAAAAGGAGCGAGGTAGGATTTTCACCCGGGAGCCGGCCGGCTGAAGGAGGGATCGTAAAACGAGATGAAAATTAGTTCGTAATGTCTGAAAACAAACTCTTACTCAGAGGTAATATTCAGAGCTGAATTGGAATTTACTCCATTGTTCTCCGGTGCTCTCCTTTGTTAATATTTAATTAACATACATCCTCACAATGGCTCGGCCCGGGCAGAAAAGGCTCCTTGTGCTGCCGAGAATAATATTCCCGAGAATAATCCCGGCGATTCGGATCGGGCCGTGCAGCGCCATATGGGCACTGCAGCGGAGAGGCGGAATGCTTCTCCCTAAGTAAACTGGAGGAGGAGGATTTCCATTAGAATTTTTATCGCGACCCACCAAAAAAATATTTAAAAGATAAGTAAAAAAAGTAAAGAGGTTTTCTTAAAAAAAAAAAAAAAAAACAACCAAACAAACAAACATATTTTTTCGGGGTGTAAAATTTAGCTCCGTGTGGCTGCTCCTGGTGCAGTTTTCCTTACTGGCCATCCCCGGGATGCAGAGGGTCGGTAACTGTGTTTGTGGCTGGGGGGGGAAGGGGACGTGGGGGGGGAGGACGGCCGGGCAGCGAGCTGGGGCACAGGAGGCTGCGGGGGCGCCGGGGTCTGCGGCTCCCGTTCCACCGCCTCCAGAGCATCGCCCTGGCAGCGGAGGCACAAAGCGGGTTTATTTTTCTTGGCGGGGGTGGTGGTGGTGTTGTCGGAGCGTGGGTGCCCCCCCCGCGGGACCGCGCCTGGCGTGGGGCCGCCCGCAGCGGAGCGTGGCGGTGTCGGTGCTTCTCCTCTCTCCCGGCCGTAGGTCCCCGCTCCCGCAAACCAAAGAAGAAGAACCCCAACAAGGAGGACAAGCGGCCGCGCACCGCCTTCACCGCCGAGCAGCTGCAGAGACTCAAGGCCGAGTTCCAGACGAACCGGTACCTGACGGAGCAGCGGCGGCAGAGCCTGGCCCAGGAGCTCGGGCTCAACGAGTCCCAGATCAAAATCTGGTTCCAGAATAAACGAGCCAAGATCAAGAAGGCGACGGGCAGCAAGAACTCCCTGGCAGTGCACCTCATGGCCCAGGGGCTCTACAACCACTCCACCACGGCGAAAGACGGCAAGTCGGACAGTGAATAGCCAAGGGAAAGGGGGGGTGGGGGGAAGGCGAGGGAGGGAGGGGGGAGGCAGGGGAGGGGGGCCGTTTGCAGTCAAAGTTTATACAATGCAATAATTTAATTAAAAAAAATAAAAAGAAACATAAGGGCCAGTGTATAAAGATTATACCAGCATTAATAGTGAAAATATTGTGTATTAGATATAATTCTGCAATATTCTATGTATATATAATTTACAGGTAAGGTGGTGTAAAAATCCAAGATATCTGATTATAAAATATTTTTTGATTTTTTTTTTGATTTTTTTTTTTTTTGGTTGGTTGGTTGGTTTTGATTTCGGGGGTTTGGGCTGGTTGGTTGACTTTGGTTTGTTTGTTTGCTTGCTTTTTTTTTTCTGTTGTATGAAGATTTTAGATGCTATCTTTATGATTTTTTTTTTTTATGCTTAAGTTACCTTTTATAGACTTAAGCGCAGTTTTAATGGACATTGGACAATGTTTTTTGAAATTCAAAAAAAAAAAGAATTAAAAACAACTTTTGCTGAAGTCCAAAGATTTTTATTGCTGCATTTCACAGGACTGTGAACTGAATAAATAGTTCTCCTATTTGTTATATGAGTTCCAACTTTTTTTTTCACCCCACCCCTCCCCTTTTCTTTTTTTTTTCTTTTTTTTTTTTCTTTTTTTTTTTTGTTTTATTTTATTTTTTTCTTTTTTTATGTTTTTGGAGTTGGGGTGTCTGGGGCTGACTTTGGGGATAGACATGGAGAATTAATTTTAAAAGGAAGAAAAAAATATAAGTGACGATAGGGAGACAAATCTGAAAACACCTTCTTAAAACATGCTCGGGGGCCTCTCCTGAGCCTCTACCCCTTCATCACTCCCAGCGAGACCCACGGCCATCCATGGATGCGGAATGCAGGCTGCAGGCGTGGATGAGGGATAGAGATGGGGTTAGCACCCCCCTCCCCCCTCCCTTCCAACTTGTTGGGAAAACTTTGGGAACCCCATCTCCGAAAAGCGGGAGCCGCTCCGGGATGCTGCTCCTTCCCGGCCCCGCTCCCCCTCCGCGGGGGGCGGCCGAGGGGTGAGACCCGGCTCCGCTCCGGCATCACATCCCCGAAATATTTGGGAGCGTTTTAGCCCCCCCTCCCCCCCAAATAAAGTAACGTTTTTAGTTCTCCCTTCCCCCCCCAGCGCGGTCCCCGCTGGCGCGATGCTTCGAGACAGCGTGCGGGTGGGTGTTTCTCCCCACGCTCCCCCCCCCGTTCCCCACGCAGACACCCCCTTCTCATCAGAGTTTTTCGGGAGTTCGAGGCGCTGTGCTGTGTTTAACCCGTTTCTCCCGGAGCGAGGGGTCCCTCTCCCCACTCCGGAGGGGGGATGTGTCCTGCGTGGGCCTGGGTGTGCGTGGGCAGCTGCTCGGGAACGGGCCCTCCTGCGACGCTGTTTAGGGGGTGAAAAACTTCTCGCTTTGCCTTAAAGCCTCTTTATTTTGCAGCTCTAATAGATACACATTGTACATAGTAGTATAAAATTAAAAAAAAAAAAAAGAAAAAAAAAAGAAAGAATCCAGCTATAAAATAAAAAACTGTAATTTTAAATTCTGTGAATAACCATCAGCTGCTTAGGAGCCAGGATTAAATGACTTTGCCTTTTAGCAAGAAAGCAAAGGATTTTTTTTTCTTCTCTCCAGTTTATAAAACATGTGCATTTTACAATTGCAGTATCAAATATTTATAATCGGATGAAATATGAATGTTTCTATTTACAACTGTGTTCTCAACATTGTGAACATTCTCGCTGCATTTTGTGTGTTTCGATTCTCGAGGACTGCATTAAATAATAATAATTAAAAAAACCCAACCAAACAACCCACTTTATTATGAAATCCAAACCGTGTCACTCAGGCGTTGCAATGGAGCAGTGCTGTTAGGGAATATATATCCCTAAATGTTCATACAATCCTTAGCCTGCACTTCTGAGCACTGGAGCTGGAGTTAGAAGTATTTCGTAGTTTCAGCTCTTTACGGGGTGTGGGGGGGAAATCCGTGTCGATTTATGAGAAAGGTGGTTTTGCAGCCAGGCTTTTCATCAGCCTTTTGACTTAATGAGGAAACTTTGGGGGATTCATTTCTAGCTGAAGGAGAGGACGAGCGCCAGCCGGCACCGAGCCCCTCTCGGGCACTCCTCCTCCTGCTCAAAAGGAGCTGAAAACGCAAAGGAAAATCTTTTTAATCTCACGTACTGTCAACAGGTTTCACCTTTTCAAGACTTTAAATACCCGGTGGTGTGATGCTCTGACAGGCTGCGTTTGGAAAACCTCTGCTAGAAAAACTCGTAACCCTGGAGCTCGGGAAGAGGGGATGGAATATTGCCGATGCCACTCCACGAAACCGGGCACCCTGTAAAATGCTTGGCAGCCCCGGGAAATGACAGTACCACGATTTTAGGACAGGCTGGACAAAAATAAAACGATCACCCGCCTTGCTGCGACAAAGGGCACAAGAGCTCCGAAATAGCTTTCTACAGGCAGGAGGAGAGGGAGGAAGGGCAGAGCCTCACTCACCCTTAGGGTCGTTCCTTCTGCAGGGGACGCGCTCTCAGATAAAACCAAGAGGAGGTGTATTTAATATTTTACTTTATATATTTTTTTTTAAAAGCTGCTACTTTAAGATACATTCTGCAAGGGGCAAAATTCTCCAGGAGAGGAGCTGCCGCTGGCATGGTGCACCAAGGGCTTCACCTGCCCGAAGAAACTGGGGCTGGGGATGAGTGCGACGGGAGTGCCGGGGATGCTACCAGGATACTGCGAGTTCCTGCTGCTTCCAAACCTTTATTTTTCCAGCCTTTTTGGTTTACGTACCTTTGAGGAGATTTTTTTTTTTTTTTTTTGGCCACCAACACTAATAGAGGCAGGTGATTTATAATCCCGAGGGAGAAAATCAGTGGCAGTGGGCACTAAAGAAGAGTTTTAAGTCTGGTTTGAAAAATAGCTCCGTTTGCTCAGTGGTAGAAAACGGCACCGTGGGTGTGTTACACGAGAGAGGATAAGTCCCACGGAGATTTTATTTAACTTTTTTTTTAGGAAGCCACTAAACCTGTACCGGGGGGAAATTTTGGCCTTGCTCCTAAGTGTGCAGGCAGGGGTGGAGTTTCCACCTGTCCTCCCCCCCTCGTAAGAAATATTGGGAACAAAAAATAGATGTGTGACACCAGCAGGCATAGGTATTTAGTTTTAGATTTTAAAAAAATCGTAGTGGAACTTCCCTAAGTTAGTTCAGTCTATGGAGGAAGGACAGAAAATATCACGCTGCTGCTTGGATTTTATCCAGATCAGAACACAAAATATTTGCCATTTGTAAGCCGTGCCTTCAGTGGGAGCAGCGAATTCCTCACACGGGCTGCACTTTTCACCTGCCTCCGATATTTTGGGGAAAGCTTCCACTGGAAGAGGCATAGGTTCGGAGACACTTGCTCCGCTGCTGCTTTTCGCCACCCTGTGAGCGGCTGCTCGTTCCCGTGCGCCGCCCAGCCCGCGCTCCCACGCCCGGGCAGCAGCTCCCCGCTGGCTTGGGAAGGACGGCACAGATAAATTACCTCTCGATAATTTAAAATTAAAAATTATTTTAACAGAATGAGTTGCCGCACAAGCTTCTCTTGCAATTTTAGCAAAGCAACACCAGCTTTCTGAAACAGCCTTTTGGTTTTGGAAAAGGCAAAATCCCAACCCAGAGCAGCCCCGAAGCCGAGCAAGAGTTTCCCCCAAAACCAGGCTGCGTCGGGGCAGAGGCAGGACTGGCCCTGGAGTTAGCCACCGCCTGGCAGCGTTTTATTCCTGGCAGGCAGCTCTCCCTGAGATTTCCCTCCCCCAGCTAGCGGGGCAGACGCCTTCCCCTCCAGCCAGAGCAGCAGAGACCCATAAAAAAAGAATAAAACAGGAAAAAAAACCCGAATCAACTAACCAAACAAAACCACCAACCTAGGGAAGTATTTCAGGGCCGAACGAAAATACATCTGCACTTGCCCGGTGCCAACCAGCCCCTCCGTGTAATTAATTAAGCGTATTTCCCCCCTAACTCTGTTCAATGAGCATCT